>NC_047072.1:11370466-11401424 GCF_902459465.1 Asterias rubens | reverse complement strand
AAATATAATATTTATTGACAGCAACCACACATTCGAAAATAAAACAAAATGTTTGACACCAACCACACATTCAAAACAAAAATGTTTGACACTAACCACACTCTCGAAAAAAAAAATTAAAAATTGACACCAACTACACATTCGAAAAAACAAAAATTGACATCAACCACACATTCGCGAAAAAGAAATACTTTTTACACAACCAGCAATATAAAAATATTTTGTTTGACAGCAACCACACATTCGAAAATAAAAAGTATTTTTGACACCAACCACACATTCGAAAAAAAACATTATTTGACACCAACCACACATTCGACAATAAAATAATTTTTTGACACAAACCACACATTCGAATACAATGATTTTTGACACCAACCACACATTCGAAAATAAAATTCTTTTTTGACACAACCACACATTCGAAAAAAACAAAAACATTTTTTGAAACCAACCACACATTCGAAAATAAAAAATATCTGTTGACACCAACCACACATTCGAAAGTTTAAAGAAAATAAAATAATTTTTGAAATCAACCACACAGTTGCGAAAAAGAAAATATTTTTGACACCAACCACACATTCAAAATTTTTTTTACACCAACCACACATTTGAAAATACAAATATTTTGACACCAACAAACATTCGAAAATAAAATTATTTTTTGACACCAACCACACATTTGAAAATATTTTTTGTTGTTGACCAACCTAACATTCAAAAATAAAAAATATTTTGTATACCAACCACACATTCGAAAATAAATTTATTTTTTGACACCAACCACACAATCGAAAATCAAATATTTTTTGATACCAACCACACAGTCGCGAAAAAAGAAAATATTTTTGACACACTCCCCACATTCGAAAATAACAATATTTTTTGACACCAACCACACATCTTCCTGAAGACAACCAGAGTATACTGTTCGAAACGTCGAGACCCAACCGACCCAAAAATATCATCAACCCCCAAAAAGTTCAACCCCCCGCAAAAAAAAATTATAAAAAATAAAAAATCGCCACCCCAAACAAGCCGCTGCCCCCGAAAAGTCATCACCCTCAAAAAGTGTCGCAACCTGAGTATAAATCGCGTCCTAAAATTGCTGCCCCCAAAAATTAGTCCACACGTGAAAAAAAAGTCGCCGCGTAAAAGTAAACTGCCGCAAGAAAAAAGAAAAAGTCCGGAGACAATAAGAAGGCTTGACACCTTAAGTTAGTTTGGGGCTGCTCACTTGTGCAGGTATGCTCAAAGTACTCTGCCGACAGCTTTATTCCCAATTCAAAGAAAACCATCCGATCCGCCTCTCTATTTGTTGTTAAGTTAAAATGATTTCATGAGCGATTCCTTCACCATATGTTGGATTTTACTCTCTCCTCGTTTACCAAACGTTTCTACTTTTAGAGACACACAAATAGACCCAACCGCCTAACCCAGCTAAAATCACTATGCTCCACACTGATTAATTAGCAATCTCACCCAACCTCACGAGATTGAGACCAATATCTTCATAAAATAAAATAAAATAATCCCCAAAGTTATGCCTTTTTGCGTCCTTGACATTTTGCATCAGTGCGACTACCGTTAAAGCACAACGATTCCCTCTATCGGTTAACAAACTCGGTCAACCAAATATGTATCACCGTTACAAAATGCCCAGGGGTAAAACACATTTTGATTCATCACATAATCAAAAGATAAGGCCTCTTATACACAATTATCGCCACCTAAAAGAAGAACAAAAAAATCGCCGCATGAACTGCAAGTCGCCTAATAAAACAATGATATTCGTTTCTTAACAAAGCTTTTGTTTTAACTCATTCCAAACCAGAAAATATCTTCAACTTTCGACTACAAACATAACTTGTGTGCATTAATAAATAATCCAGCATTGCATAATATTTCAGCTGATTTCCCATCAGCCGGAAAATAACAAAATTTCATAGGATGGCCTGTAAGCACACAAACTTGGTACAAAAAATGTTGCTTAGCAAAAATTAATAAATAACAGCCAGAATACCAACAGTTATCAATGCTGCGACTGGTACCCCGGTGATTTCTTGCTTAGCCAATTTCTTGCTTGCTTAGCCCAATTGTATACAGCTGCTTAGCACAAAAATTTGCTTAGCATAAAATGTTTGCCTTGATAAAACTCGAATTACCACCCAAATTTCCACGTGATTTTCAGGATGAACAAACACCAGCTGAATACCAGTAGGCCTACAGCAATTTGAAATAAATGGTTGGTTTGTAATGCTGTTTTTTATCAAGGAAAAATTTCATGCTAAGCAAATGCTTGTGCTTATTAGCAGCTCTATGAAATTGGGCCCAGAATGTTCTGCTTATAGAAAATTTTGCCACTGAATTACTTGCTCAGTAAAACTGTATCATGATGCCTCACCGGGCACGCCCACCCGTAAACTAATAAAATACAGGCACACATAGCCCCCCCCCCCCCCCCCCCCCACCACCACCAGAAATTCACAAATTGACGGGCATCCGAGCACCCATATATATATGCTACCTGTCTTAGCAAAATCCCAGCACACATACCCAAATTAATTGAAGTATTATTACAGGTGTATATATCAGATTTAGAGTAATAAAAAACACTGTCTGTATTTCTACCTACATGGTGTTTGAATCTTTTTCTATTATTATACAAAAGTTATATTTCCTATACAAGTTGGGGAACTGTTAAACAAAAAATATCAGCGACGATGCATAATAGAGTTACTCCATCGCACGTAGGCCTACTTAGGGCAGGAAAGGCCACACTTGTACAAACTGATGCAACTGTGCTTACAACAATTGGCTTAACAAAACAGGATTAGACAAATTGGTTAATATGCAGATTTGTGGCGTTGCCAATCCTAAATCCCTCTTTAGAAAAGCCACAATTAAATGCAACCAATTGAAACACCTGTAGTATAATAGGGTGCGCGAGGATGGGGGCCGGTTAGCAATGTTGCAATCCTGCAAGCATTGGCCGTATGCCACTGAGTTTGCAGATTGACACATGCTATTCTGAGGGTGCTAAAAAAGACCATGGCCAAGTTTCATAAAGCATGGAAAGCACAGAAACTTGCTAAGCAAAGTTGCTTAACAGAGACGGGTTACCAGCTAACATTACATTGAGTTTACAAAGTTGTGACTGATGCCTCACTCATTTTTTGCTCAGCAAAGAAATCTGAGTGTGCTATTAATAAGACCATGGCCGAACTTCATGAAGCATGGTAACCACGAAAACCTGCTAAGCAAAGAAAATTATTGCTTAATAGACCCAGGTTGCCAGCCAAAATTACATTAGGTTTATGTTGTTGTGACTGGTGTCCCACTCAATTTGCTTAGCAAAGAAATGTGTTAAGCAGTATTTTCTGCTAAACAGCTAGACCCTCATTTTGCCAACCAAAACGTTAGTGCGCACGCGCTATATTTCATGGGAAGGGTCTATTGATAGAAAAATGCGTGTAAGCAAAAATGTAATTCACCATGATTTCTCAAGTAGGCCCTTAGCATAACATTTCTGCTAATAAGGGCCGCTCCGTAAGCACAAAACTGCTGCTTACATGTTTCATGGAATGTGGCCCTGTTGGGTAACCCATTTAGCCGTGAATGCATGCAGTTCGTAATGAACTAAGCTATTATGAGCATAAGTCAAAGCTATGACTTATGCTCATTTCATAACTATGAGATATGAGTCATATAACTTATAATAATGACTTTATTCCCAATGTTCATTTTGCGCTTCCGTACAGTTTGTTAAATTGTTGATTTGTACCCGAACCCGTCCACAAAAGGCATGTTTGAAAAACACCTTTGTTCTGATGGTTGAAGAGGCTTAGCCTACTTTGTGTCATTTCGAACTGGACTAAATTAATGAATCCATCCAGGTATTGTGACATCCAGTTCATTGGTGTGCATTCCTTGGACTTGGGGCGACTCTGGAATGCCACTGGTAGTTGAGATCATTGTTACTATGCAAGTAAGGTGTTTTGCGCTGTTTTCGACTCGCTCATTGGGCTGTGCGTCTACACACCCAGCCAGCCCGCATGGCATTGCTGTACTGTGTCGCGAACCGTGCGGATGGCAGCATGGCCGTACCTCTCGGCTCTTATCTTTGGACGTCGCGTTTTCAATGAACTTTCTTGACATGATTGATAAATTCATGAACATTATTTGCACCATACTCATGTGCATTCAGAACTGATTCAGCAACATAACTGTTGCACTTCTAGACCAATTATTGCTTTGAGGCTTGAGTGCTTTGGCAATGTTGGACGTACAAGACTCAAAAACCCTTGGCATTTCTCTCGCGGGCCAGAAAAGCTGGGACACCTCTCCAACATATTGTTGAGGTAAGTGACTTGTTAGGAACATAACTTGTAAATATTAGTAAATGGATAATGTTCGCTAGAATTACTACTATTTGGATATTCTAAACGTTGTTATTGAATACATTAATAACTCTTGGCGCGGCTAAAATGGTTTCAACCACTCTCAAAAAGGAAGCAAATATTTTGTCAATGTCGAATCGGGTGCAATCTCAAATGGAAATACCCCATTGCGACCAGTCTATGACCAATTAAAATGCACCATGTCTCTCTGTGTGTGATTTTAAAATGTAAAACGTAAAATAAAAATGTAAAATGTATCATTTATTTTGTTCTCACTATAGAATCCGAATGTGTACCAGCCAGCAGTGAGCTACCAGTTGCCAGCCAAGCTTCAAGCGACTGTTTCTCGAGTTGCAGATAAAGGGGAACATCATTGTGCTCAATGACTCTCGAGAGTCTGCTACCAGATGGGCGATGTTATCTATGGATATGTGGTAGTGGACGTATATTGGAGGTTCACCAATGGACCAAGGTAAAAAAACTTGGCAATACATCCGACCTCCACTTTTTAAATTAGCATGTGGCATTTTGCTTGAGGCCCAAAATGAGAAACAAATTCTGTGTGTTCACATGACTAAAAGATTTGTCACCCTTTGGTGCACAGATTAGTTTTTGAAAAAGCAAAAAAAGAACATGTTCAACCATGAATATTATGGAATTGTATGGAAAGTACATAACTCTTTTTTGTGTTAGAGAGTTAAATAATGTTAATGAATGGACTTTCTATAATATAAAACACCCTTAAAGAAAAAAAGAAAAAAACATGACTTTAAATTTATCTTTCTCAAACAAAACTACCCAAAAACAGAAGAAAAACAAAAGAAAAAAGAGAAGACAAAAAAAATGAATTCATGAAAGAGTGCAAGGATAACTTTACGTATGGCGCCACCACTTTTTCACTCATTTTTACAAAAAAGGGATATCTCATTGAGGTTAATTAGATACTATATTATTTCATATCGAATGAAAAAGTGGTGGCGCCATACAGAAAAGTTTCCGAGTGCAATAGTGGAGGTCGGATAACGCAAGTTAACTCTCAAGATCAAGATCAAGACAAGACGAAGACTTCAAAGTGTAAGAGAAGATCTAACCCGTTCTCTTGCAGAGTCCCACCCTGTTTGTAACGTCCCCTCTCCCTCGTCAATCTTGTTGATGTTGTCCTTGCTTGTGCAGCTTTCAATGTGACTTCAAACTTTCTGGGCATTTCTTGAGCTGCATATTGGTCGAAGCCAATGATGCTTTTTAATTAGGAGACTGGTCTTAGTGGAAATTTCTGTCGGGGTTGATACTTCAAGTCGTCAGTTGTCATAATTACTTATATTGTCATAACTATATTTCAAAATATGTTAATTAGCAAATGTATAGGCCTATCTGAATCAATTTCAGACTTTAGTCATAATCATTTTCAACAATTCTTATGAACAAATAAAAGTTATCTCTTTGAGGTATAAACAAATAAAAAACTGTGTTCCTTTGCAGTCCATTATTTTTAGTCCAATCACCATTCATTTTGACGAGGAATGTTTGATATTAGGAATAATAAATAGATAATTTAGTCCAGCTAAATTAATATTTATTAACTGTATATCAGCATTCCATCCCTTATGAATGTAAGCAATTAAAAATTAAGTCATTGAAAATGTCACCCTTTGTGCTGCTAGGCCTTTTACTGTGTCAAAAATAGTTAGGTGACAAATAATTATCTCTGTCCAATCACCATTCATTTTGATGATTAATGTTTGATTCAGGAGGTAGAAAATAGATAATTTAGCCCAGCTAAATAAATATTTACACTCCTAATGTCAGCATTACATTACTTTTGGATGTAGGCATTTGTAACTTTAGGTCTTTGAAAATTTAAAAGTAATAACCAAAAAAAAAAAGCTGTAACCTTTTCTTATTAAGATCAAAGTTCAGGTACAAGAAAAAGGTGTCACAAAACTTGTAGCAAATCTTCCAATAGGGCCTTTAGTTGATCATAGGGATCATTGTAAAATATTTTTAAACCACATTGGCTGCGAGCGCTGCAAAATAAACCACATTGGCTGCGAGCGCTGCAAAATAAACCACATTAGCTGCATGCGAGCGCTGCAAAAGAAAAAAAATATCAAGAACAAATAAATGCCAAGCGAAAAAAGAAGAAGAACAAACAAGAACTGAAGATGATGAGAGACAAGACCAGAGGGAAAAGAAAACAGATCATCCGTGGAGAAAAGATGTCAGCAATGCATTGGTTTGTATTAGTGGTAAGGAAAGGCCTAGAGTATTTAGATAGGCCTAGATTATTTAGAAAGGACTAACTCTCTACTCTTTCAAAAGGTTCATTGGCAAAAGGTTAAGTATTAGCTCTAACCAACATTTTCTCAACAGCCTCTAACCAACATTTTCTCAACAGCCTCTAACCAAAATTTTCTCAACTGCTTCTAACCAACATTTTCTCAACAGCTCTTAACCAACGTTTTCTCAAAAGCTTCTAACCAACGTTTTCTCAAAAGCTTCTAACCAACATTTTCTCAACAGCTTCTAACCAACATTTTCTCAACAGCTTCTAACCAACGTTTTCTCAACAGCCTCTAACCAACGTTTTCTCAACAGCTTCTAACCAACATTTTCTCAACAGCCTCTAACCAACATTTTCTCAACAGCTTCTGACCAACATTTTCTCAACAGCTCTTAACCAACGTTTTCTCAAAAGCTTCTAACCAACATTTTCTCAACAGCCTCTAACCAACGTTTTCTCAACAGCTTCTAATCAACATTTTCTCAACAGCTCTTAACCAACGTTTTCTCAAAAGCTTCTAACCAACATTTTCTCAACAGCTTCTAACCACCATTTTCTCAACAGCTTCTAACCAACATTTTCTCAACAGCCTCTAACCACCATTTTCTCAACAGCCTCTAACCAACATTTTCTCAACAGCTTCTAACCAACATTTTCTCAACAGCTCTTAACCAACATTTTCTCAACAGCTCTTAACCAACGTTTTTCTCAAAAGCTCCTAACCAACATTTTCTCAAAAGCTCCTAACCAACATTTTCTCAAAAGCTTCTAACCAACATTTTCTCAACAGCTTCTAACCAACATTTTCTCAACAGCTTCTAACCAACATTTTCTCAACAGCTCTTAACCAACATTTTCTCAACAGCTCTTAACCAACATTTTCTCAACAGCCTCTAACCAACGTTTTCTCAACAGCCTCTAACCAACATTTTCTCAACAGCCTCTAACCAACATTTTCTCAACAGCCTCTAACCAACATTTTCTCAACAGCCTCTAACCAACATTTTCTCAACAGCCTCTAACCAACATTTTCTCAACAGGCTCTAACCAAAGTTTTCTCAACAGGCTCTAACCAAAGTTTTCTCAACAGGGCTCTTATAACCAACGTTTTCTCAACAGGGCTCTTAATGAACATTTTCTCAACAGCTCTTAACCAACATTTTCTCAACTGGGCTCTTAACCAACGTTTTCCCAACAGCTTCTTACCAAAATTTTCTTAACCATTTTTGCCAACAGCGCTTGACATGGCCCCCACTTAGGTTTCCTTCTTTGTTTTTGTTTTCCCGCAGTCCTCATCTTGTTTTTGCCAAACTGGATGATGTGGAAGATGATTGAAACGCAGAAAATGAGAAGACGGACAATGTTAAAACTCCCTCTGATGTCTCCCAGTTGTGACCCAAGGTCATGGGTAAAGTACTTGCAACAAAGGTAAAGTATCAAATGAACTATGAGGTAATTGTATGAATATAAATGGCAAGCAAAGCGTTGTGGCAAGCGATTTTGATGTGCAATGTTGACAGCTGGAAGCTCTGGGGACAGCGTAGATATCAATAATAGCTACTTCTTAAAGCGCATTTCGTAACTGAAAGAAATACCAATGCACTTTACACAAAACAAAATGCGAAGAGCAACAAATTAACAATAAATACACTAATAATAGACAAACAAAAGGATTAAACTGAACAACAGGGCAATATAGAAAACAAATGGGATTTGAGCTGAGTTTTGTGAATTGTTCTATTCTCTGTGGAGAGCCGATGTAGCTGGGAAGAGAGTTTAAAGCTTGGGGGCAGCACTGGAGATTTAGATAAAATTGGTTTGGTAAAGTTTGGGGGTTAATTGGGTCAGATGAACCTGACTTTAACTAATTGATGTGACCCCAAAATGCTAACATTTCCAGATATCGATTCTCCCAAAATGCAGATTCATGAATGAGATGATAAGAAGGAGGTTGTGTGCTGCCAAATCTTCACTGAGCTGAGGAGATAAGAAGGAGGTTGTGTGCTGCCAAATCTTCACTGAGCTGAGGAGATAAGAAGGAGGTTGTGTGCTGCCAAATCTTCACTGAGATGAGGAGATAAGAAGGAGGTTGTGTGCTGCCAAATCTTCACTGAAATGAGGAGATACCAACCAGCAGGAACTGGCATGGGCCATGCAAAAGATTTGGTAATGTATCGGTTTGTATAAGTTACAAGTTACAAGGATTTGAGTACTTTTTGTAACACCATTAATGTCCACAGATTTACATTAAACTTACACCGTTTGAAGTTAATCATAGTAGAAAGCTTATCTTAAATTATTACTTGCTGTGGTGCTGTTGTTTTTGTGGAATGAGTAAAACAATGTCACGAAAAAACAAAATGACTTTTGTGACTTGTTTTACTCATCTCGAAAAACTATAGCACCTCACAATTATAATAATTTTAAGGGAAGCTTTATGTTCAAACAGTGTGAGTTTAATGTAAATCTGTGGACATTGTGTTTTGTGTCCTACAGAAAGTACCAAGACCCTTCATAGAATCTTTCTACTAAATGGAACAACAACTCGGGAAGGAAACAAGACCATTATACTCAGATTCTGAATCTCAAACAAATCTCTCAAGCGTATAAAGACATTTGTATTCAGCATTCAGTCAAAATGGTACTATTTGAAATTTTAAAACAAATCAATGACCACGCAACCGTTGAGGTTCTTGAACCAGTTTACTTGCTTTTATTGTCAGTAAATGGAAACAATTTAAACTCCTTTCTTAAACAATGGAACTCGGCTCCTTATCATCATGAAGATGCTGTATGTTTGTAGATGCATTTGGTTAAACTTGTCTGTGGCTTCTTAATTTTCCCTCAGTTTTGAGAAGTCTCTGATGACGTATTGATTACAACTGGAGATGTTTGAAGGAACATTGCTGGAGGATACGGGGAATGGTGACTTCAACCAGACCCATTTGGATGAGCATCAATGGAGGATACTCATGCATTGAGCCAACTAGACCACTTGGTAAGTTGACAAAATTCTAGTAGTAAAAGTAGTTGTCCCAGCCTATTTCTTTACCATCCGCCCAGGTAACAGTTAATAAGCTGTTGAGAAAATGTTGGTTAGAGGCTGTTGAGAAAATGTTGGTTAGAGGCTCTTGAGAAAATGTTGGTTAGAGCTAATACTTAACCTTTTGCCAATGAACCTGTTGAAAGAGTTAGAGAGTTAGTCCTTTCTAAATAATCTAGGAGAAGTCTCCCGAACATGCGAACGACTCTACTCCACGATAGTAGAACTAAGCAAGACAGTTCTCTAAGAACAAACTCTACCTGGCAAGTAGATACACACATGGTGTTACCGCAAACCAAATGCACATTGGCAAAATTCATTCTAAAACTTAAGAGAAGGATGTTCAGCGTGTTCAGCCAACAAACTTAGCGAAGGCATCACTTTTGATTAAGAATACATTCATCCCCAAGCTTAAGTTTGCAACAAACACACCATAAAACCAATTGGTGGAAAACTTCATTAAAAAAGGAGATGAAGGTTTTGGAAGAAAGATTTTTAACGGTGCAAAAAAAACCCTGAATAATTGGAATGTAAGGGCATGATGTGCGTTCAAAAACAAAGTTGGAGTTTATTGGAGGAGACTTTCTATGCACAGTCAATCGGACTTAACTGTTCATCAGAAACTTGATGTATTAAAGGGAAGGTACACGTTTAGTAATTGTCAAAGACCAGTCTTCTCAACTTTTTGCATAAGATTTACAAAAAAAACCATGCAGACCTGGAATGTTGTGGCATGCTTTCTGTGCATGATCAGCTAAAGATCAAAGTGATTGGAGCGATGGAGGAGACAAATGGGAGCATTCAGGCTAGACTTATATCACCAGGGCCCAATTTCATAGAGCTGCTTAGCACACAAACTTGCTTAGCATGAAATTCTTCTTTGTTAAAAACAGGATTACCAACCAAATTGCCATTTGTTGCATATTGCGTGTTACTGGTATTCAGCTGTTGCTTGCTTATCCTGAAAATCATGTGTAAACTTGGTTAGTAATCCTGTTTTTATCAAGGAAGAAATTTCATGCTAAGCAAGTTCTTTTGCTAAGCAGCTGTTGAAATTGGGCCCAGAACAATTAATACTTGGACTAAATGAGTTAATTAAAGTAATCTTTGAAAATGGTTTATTTTCTACCTCAGATTGAGATAATGACATTGGAGATGAGATATACTTTTTGGACTATTGTACCACCAGCTGCTCTGTCAAGTCTAGCCAGATTACTCTCCACTACAAGATTAGCCCTTCAAGTGATGTATGGATGTTTCAGACTACCCAAATGCTTAATGGACAGCTGCAAAGAGCCAACAACAAACCACTTGGTAAATTTGAAAATAAATATTATGAAACTTTTCTTTGGAGGTTTATCCCACAAATTCAGCAGAAGAGTCATGGTTTCAGAGTTGGCACCTTTGAATGTTTTAAATCATCCATTCCAATCCAATACAACCAACTGGTGGTGGAAAGCTTCTTAAAAAAAAGCTCAAGCTTTTCTGAAAAGATTTAACAAAAAAGCACAACAAGAAAATACTTTGAATGTGTGTCATAAATAGGGTTCAAAAGTTTGCATGGCGCGAGTAGAACCAGGCCCTAATATCATAGAGCTGCTATAAGCACAACAATTTGCTTAGAATGAAATTTCTTCTTTGATTAAAGCGGGATTACCTGCAAAATTTCCATTTGTTGTGTTTTGCTTATTACTGGTATTCAGCTAGTGTTTGCTTATCCTGAAAATCAGTAGGCCATTTTGTTGGTAATCATGTTTTTATCAAGGCAAACATTTCATGCTAAGCAAATATTTGTGCTTAGCAGCTCTACGTTATTGGGCCCAGATGAAGTTTGCAGTAGCACCATGTGTACATCTCTGAGAGGAAGTGATGGTTGACAAATCAATGTTTCGATCAGTATGCTCTAATTTCCTTCATGATCACTGATCAGATATATTCTGTTCCTATTCATCCTCCTGATGACGAACAGAGCTAACTGATCAGACGTTGACCTGGCAACTACCGGTTCTTCACGGAATCAACACTACTCGAAAGATATTTACACATGGTGTTACCACAAACCTCGCCTGTCTATGTTGAGTGATATGTCCATTGAGTGGAAGCACTGACTGGAGCTCAGTGGAGAACTAAGTTGTTATAGCATTCAGACTCAACTACTCGTCAGCACAATTACTGTACTTGTGTTAGGCCGAGTAAAAAATAAAACATGTTTCACGTCCGGGTTTTTCAAAAAAAGGAGGAAGAGGGGCTTTTTATTTTATTTTTTTTATTTCAAGATGGCCGCCATTCTTTGTTAAAATGTCAAATATCCATTGTTTTTTCTACTGCTGAAATACACAAAACATAAATGAAACAATTTAGTCGAGGCATTCAGACAAGACATTCAGATTGTTTTTGCTGAGATCATTTAAAATAACCCTATTTAAAAAAAAATAATAATAATAATGTGCATAAAAAAATAAAATAAAAAATAAAATAAAAAAGGAGGCGGCCTGTAAAAAGGAAGCGGGCGGGGACGCGAAACATGTTTTTTTTTTTTAACTTGGCCTTAAAAGAGTTCATATCAAAAGTAATCCCTGAAAATTGTTTACTTTCTTCTGCAGATTGAGACGATGACCTTTTTGGTCCGTCCACCAGCTGAAGAACGACTGTGTCATACATGGGTCTTGTTAGACTTGTGGACAAGTCGTTAAATCGGCCCCACGCGCTGAGATAGTGCTCCCCCGACAACACTGCTCTCGCGCGAACTCACTGCTCTCGCGCGAACTGATGGAGTCGAAATCGGGGAGCCATCAGTTCGCGCGAGAGCAGTGAGTTCGCGCGAGAGCAGTGTTGTCGGGGGAGCACTATCTCAGCGCGTGGGGCCGATTTAACGACTTGTCCACAAGTCTAGGGTCTTGCTAGTCATGCATGACTCTGTGCTACAACTAGTTCAACCATTCAACAATGTAGGGATAGGCTAATTGGCACTTCTTGGACTGTGAGCTTGGACAAGCTGAAGGACTTTCTTGCCAGAAGATTCAGCTACTAGTAGATCAACCATTCAAGAGGAGTGGGATAGAGTCGACACCTATTGGCCTGTGGACCACCAGCTGAAGGACTTGTGTTAAACATACAGTATAGCCAGGCGACTCTTTACCGGCTGGCAAGTGTAGCTGTTGCTGTGACGAACGGATGAGGCCAACTTACCTTTTTTGGACTGTGCTACCCGTCGTAGAATGACAATGTGCTAATCGTCTAAGGACAATGGCTATTGGCTACCCATCAATGTGCTACCCGTCAGAGGACAATGTGCTACCCGTCAAAGGACCTTGTCAAGTCTTGATAAATGACTCTCCTCAACATAAGTTCAGCTGGGGTCAATTTCACAAAGCAATAATTTTCATCGTAAGACAAACTGTCAGTATTAAGGCCGAGTCACGAGTCTGCAGCAAAAAAGATAACGATCACGATGTAACGAGAACGCATTCTATTGGTTGAATCGCTCCACGCAGAATACAAGGGCGTACATTAACCGTTCTCGGTTTTTTATCGTTATTATTTGGGCCTGTGTGACCAGGGGTGGATTTCACAAAGAGTTAGGACTAGTCTTATCTCGAGTTAGGACCAGTTACTCGTCCTAACTTAGGACTACCAGTGCAATTTGTACATCTCCTAGGACTAGTCCTAAGTTAGGAAACTCTTTGTGAAATCGACCCCCGGCCTTTATTGTAGAGATTTGTATTATGTGACATCATACTTTACTTTAGCCACTACGATTGATATGAAGTCAAGATCAATCTTAGCTCTTTGTGAAATCGACCCTAGCTGTTTAAGTAAGATCTACTGATGTTGACCAGACATGATATTCTTCCCACAAATAGTCTGACTTCCATTTTGTTTCACACTTGAAAAATCAGAACAAAAACTGTAAATAATGGGCTGAAAAGTCTACTAAACCCTGCACTATGTGGCCCTTGTGCACAAACAAATTCCTAGGATAGAATATCATGTCTGGTTGATGCTAGTGTGTATAATTTGTTACTTATTATTTGTTGGACTGTCGTCAACTTAAGAAAGACAGTGTCAAGTCTAGCTTGATGATTCCAAACTGAAACAAGCTCAGGGCCCGATTTCATAGAGCTTTTCAAGCATAAACATTGCTGAAACAAATTAGCAGGATACCGTTCACAAATTGTACACGTGACCTAGGCCCAATTTCATAACGCTGGTTAGCAGGAAATACTGCTTGAAAAATGTCTTTGCTAAGCAAAAAATGAGTGAGGCACCATGAAGTCACAACAATGTAAACTTAAAGTAATTCTGGCTGGTAACCTGTTTCCGTTATACTTTTCTTAGCTTAGCAAAATTTTGTGCTTACTGGCTTTATGAAATTGGGCAATGGTAGTTTGGCTTGTAACTTCAATCTAGTAAACAACATTTGTTTGCGCTTAGCTACTTTTTCTGTGTAAGCAGCTGTGTAAATAGACTCGGGAGACAACAATCTTATAATAGGATGTGCCTGAAGTGGTGGATGCGGCTATGGCTACAGGTGTCTGTATGATCCTCACGATCAAGCCGCATCCATAGCCACTAATTTAGATACAGCCTTGTCTACTCATTATTTGAATCCATCAAACTCCAACACCATTGTACAGTGTTAGATTGGTACACACATCAGTAACTGAGTTGGGAAAAATGGTCCCATGCTAAGCATTGTCAAGTTATTAAATGGAAAATCAAATTCATTCAAACACTCTTTGGATTTTGATGGTGTCAAACAGAGAGGGTTAGGAATACAACTTTATAGGGCCCAACTTCAAAGAGCTGTTTAAGCAGAAAATATTGCTTAAAGGTATCTATGGTCTGCTGAGCAGAAATGAGCAGGATACCACTCACAAATTGTACATGGTAGTCATCAGTGGGTATTCTGGTAAGCATAATTTGGTTATGCTTAGCTACTTTCTGTGCTTATAAGCAGCTCTATAAAATTGGGCCCAGGTGATAGTTTTTGTGAATAGATCTCTTTAAACAAAAAAACAAAAACAGTATACTCGGTACTTTCCCAAGCTCTGTGAAAAAAATCAAAGGCAAGCATATGTCGGGTGGTATTCCAACCCGCGTCCGATGCAACTCTAGAGCAGTGTCTTACCTAGACCACCGAGGTTGGGCGGTAGCTTAGACAGTTCATATTATATTTTATTTGATGAAGGTAGAAAATCACACAATCTTTTGATAAATTTACGTTTTTATTTACAACATGTATCTTTGTATTTTGAGTAAACAAATTTCATGTTGCACATTTAAGAGAAAATCTATTGGAATTGTTCTTTGCCCTTAATTTATACTCATACATTTCTCAATAAGTAAAACTCAAAGATGTGTGGGATAATGCCAGTGTAGGAAATTTGCAAAGTGTTTGATATTTCAGTGTACATTTTGAGTGCGACTAAAGACAGAGTGCATGTTTAAGCGAAACGCAAGAGCAGGACTCTGTTGCAAGGGGGACGTAAACCATGGCCCCTATAGTCACAACACCAGGGTTTGGTTTCACAAAGAGCTATAAGTCGAGCGTATCAATTTTAACTGCTTAGTTGATGTTACAATATCAGTAACAATGAAAACTTATACCGGTACATGTTTGGTAATTGTCAAAGACCAGTCTTCTCACTTGGTGTATCCCAACATAAGCATAAAGTAACAAGCCTGTGAAAATTTGAGCTAAATTGGTCATCGAAGTTGCGAGAAAATGATGAGAGAAAAAAACACCCTTGTTGGACGAACTTGTGTGCATTCAGATAGGAATAAAAGACTTCTGGCTATATAGAAGTCTTTTATTATTTTAGTGAGAATTTACCTCTTTCTCAAAATCTGTGCTACTTCCGAGGGAGCCGTTTCTCACAATGTTTTATACTATCAACAGCTCCCCAATGCTCCTTACCACGTCAGTTTTAAGTTTTTATTTGTTTTGAGTAATTACCAAACGTGTACCTTCCCTTTAAGATAATCTTAATGTTTTGTGAAACCGAGCTGAGTAGACATACTCCTCGCCCTTACACCAAACTAGAACTTCAATGCAGTAACCTAAATTCTAGCAAATATCAAATATCACTATCACTCACCCACAGCCCCCCCCCCCCCCCCCACTCTTCAGTCAGCGCATTGTCAAACTAAATAGCTAATTGCGCCATTATTTGCAACATGCCTTTTTTCTACTTGCACTAAGAAATTCCCTCTTAAAATTATTTGATGTTTCAATTTTAAAATTGGGTTTACATTTTGAATTGTGTATTTTTCTGTATTTTGACCCTTGATCGGTTGGTCACCATGGGAAATTCTTCCTTTTAAGATTAAACCATTAATGAATGAACACATGAAAAAAAAAAAAAATATATCATTCTTTTATAATTACTTTTCCCATTACTTGTTACAAAGTAAGGATTTCTGCTAATAATTATTTTAAGTAATTACCAAGAGTGTCCACCGCCTTTAACATTGTGAAATTTTTAGCACAGCTGTGTGTTGGAATTTAGCTTGGTTAGCAACAAGCTTAGTTGTCAAAAAATGTTTACCGTTACCTCAACAATGATTATAGACGGTATCTTTTTAGATGCTGTTTATAAAGAACTCCACCGTTGTGCTTAAGCATAAATTACATTATCGACTTTGGCCTATCTACATTAACTTGGGATTTGTGTTGTTTAATTAATTGACTTTACTGTTTATAAGTTTCCCTAATTAATATAATATTAAGTATTCTCTATTTTATATAATATTTATATTTAATAGGTTTACTTGAAATGTTTGTGTTTTCAGAATAAAACAAACTGCAAAATTTATACCAAAAAGCGTTAATAGAAATATGTCTTTTTTATACAGTGATTACTGCTCATTTCTAAGATACAGCCAATTAGGTCTTGCCACTTCCCCGTCAACCACACTTAATTTGAATTGAGTGAGTTGATGACGCGTTCAGACCAAGTTTATTTCGAACTAATTTATTCCTTCATGTTTAGACAGAAACGCATTGAGTCTGTTTTATGCATCCTTCGTGATATCTCAACCTAGCAAGGAGAGCGGTATGTGTGCTAACGTTTTAATAGTTGTATAATCAAGCTAATCAAGCATTGGCCTAAAGTTTTAGCAGTGCTCAAGTGGATGGACAATATTAATAGATTAGCTTTGTTCCAATGAAAAAAAACTCTCGGGGTTTTACTCTATACCCATGGTTTGAACTTGAAGAGCTGATTCAAAAATAACTTCTTATCAGGGCCCAATTTCATAGCGCTGCTAAGCAAACTTTCTCCCTTAATAAAAACAGGAATGCCAACCAAATTTCCATGTGATTTCCAGGACAAGCAAACAACACTGGCTGATCATACCAGTTATTAGGAAGCAACATGCAACAAAAGGAAATTTGGTTGGTAATCCAGTTTTCATCAAGGAAGAAATTTGATGCTAAGCAATTTTTTATGCTTGGCAGCTCTACGAAATTTGGCCCTGGTACAAGCCATGGCTCACGCTAAGTTTGAACTACGTAACTGCGCATGGCAGGTTGTTTACATACAATAGTTTTGAATAAGCATCGAGTTTTATTTGTGTGCTTATATAATTATTAAGATCCCGCCCATTTCACACCTTAATAAGGTGTGCCACACACGTAATTTAAGGAGGAAAAACTGCTCAAAAACTGCTTAAAAGCTTGCTTAAAATCTGCTTACACCGGCTTGATAAAAACTGCTTAGAAATCTGAAAAACCTACTCCCTAATAATTAAATTGTGTTTCCCTTACTCAGCATTCGTCAATAATCAAGACAGCTAAACTCTTCTTTTAATAGTCAAACACACACAAGATTCTTCCCTCCATCATCAGGCTTATTTGATTGTAAAAAGCGAAATCAAAATTGCCGGTGGTCTGGTTTTTTTCTTTTGAGGAGATAGCACACGATCGCGACAACGGCTGTTATATAAATATTATGTTTATAACATGTTGGTTGTATTAATAAGTGCACTAAAATGAGGCCTGTTACAAAATTGTAAACTAAAACAAAATGGATCGGCCGTTGATGGGAATGCTGATTTCTTGTTCAAAAAATTCCTATGGGCAAACCTGATTTTAAATTAACATTCAGAAGTTAGTACGGTGCATCTCTATAGACAAAAATAATGTTCCTTCATAAATACCTAAGAAAGTTTATCCATTCTGATTGGTCCAGAGGGCATCAGCACGAGGTGTTGTTTGAACGGATGATAAACACCAGTAACAAAATTAATGTTATAACATGGGCGTGACACGCGCGCTGGCGGCACCTGTGCGTATAAGACAGTTTCTTCATTCCTATTGGTTGAGAGCAACGGCTGAAACAGTTGTGCAACATCACGCGATACGCGCGACGCGCACAGCATCTCCTTATAAGGAGTATTTTACCCGTGGGCCTAACCATTTCATTAGCTGGAGGGGTGTTGTGTTAAAAGAAATCATTGAATAATTATAATTTTATTTATTTTACCTTTTGACCAAAAAGTGTTGATTTTTTTTATCGAAAAGTTATTTATGAATGGGAAGTGTGTTTAATCGGTTTTCAACTAGTGGTTTAAACCCGCCGAGGCCGTTGTTGATAATTTACCTCGACTTCGTCTCGGTAAAATGATCAAGTCCTCGGCCTCGGCGCGGGTTAAAACCACTAAACTAGTTGAAAACCTCTTCACCACACATTGATTAATAATAATAATAATATGGATTTATAATGCGCACTTTTCCAGAAAACCGATAAAGGCGCCTACACAAAATGAAAACATTATACAAATGAAGAATAAACAAAACATAATGAAACCCAATGAAAGTCTAAGTGAACAAGATTCCCTTCTATTCTCTCTCTGCATCTGTGTGTCCAATCCTTTTTTATTTTAATTTTTTAAATCGTGGCTATAAGTTTATTGTGTCTCAGTCCCCATGCAGACTGGCCGTAGTACATGGCATAGCCCTTCCCACCCAAGCGAATAAAGCAACGACAATCCCTGCTTATAGTGTGGGCGTGGAGTACTCTTGACGTAAGCGCGGAATTCACTGCTTCCGTAAGCGCCGAATTTTTTGCTTAGGGTAAGCAGGGCCATGACATTTGGCCCTACACATGCTGCCTGCATGGTGGCAATTTTTTAGCGATTCTTTTTATTTTCTTAAAACCGATTTAGATGAAACAATTTTCCATTGAACAAAGCACTTACGACAGTGGCAATTTCGTAGTGCAAATAATTGCTGCCTGGCGTGCTCCTTCATTTATCCGCCCCCTACCCTTTACTACCATCATAGAGCAAGGACATCAACAAGTAATGAAAAATATTGACTCATCGAAATGGTATAACAATCCATGTCCAGCATGTTTCACATGTCTTATTTTTAAAAATGACAAAATTTCACCATTTTCACGGAGCGATATCAGGCGATATTCTAGTCTTTTTTCAAGACCATGATTTTTGCACGTTCGTCTTCATGTAGGCCCTAATAATAGAGAGCGCTGTCTAAGTTTTTGGGTCCGACTTGTATCCCTTGTAACGACTATCGTCTGCCGATCATTGACGGTTGTTTGCGGTTTTTATGGTACCGTATTTAGTCTGGTCCCTATTTAAGCTAAGGTCTGAACTCCCGACTTCCCTAAACTAAAAAATAAACAAGATGGCCGCTCCTTGTCTCCTGTTTATTTTGAGAATTTGTGATAAAAACCATGGAAGAAAACGACTCTAAAAATTTGTTTCGTATCACTGGTAGGTAAGAAGAGGGAGGACATATGGGTTTATTTAATTCTTCAGTTAGTTAGTCGTCAAGAACAGTTACAAACTCAAAACTGACCGTGCCACTAACCGTGCCACCTCTGTCAGTGTCATCAGTCAGTCAGTGTTTGGGCGATGGAGATGGAGTTGAAACTGTCCGCGGCAAAATGCGGCAGCAACGAGTAGTTCCGGGATCGTCCCATCTTTGCAGAATAAAAACAAGTGAGGAAATATTATAATTAATGTTGAGGAAATATTATAATTAATATTTTTTATTAAAGGAACACGTTGCCTATAATAATAATAATATAATAGTTGGTCTATCTATAATAATAAAAAGCGTTTGTAACCGTTTTTTGTAAAATGCATATGGTTGGAAAGATGTTTTAAAAATAGAATACAATGATCCACACAAGTTTGCTCCGAAATTGCGTGGTTTTCCTTTAACTGTGCGAACTAACCCGGTCGGCCATTTATGGGAGTCAAAATTTGCCTCCCATAATAAATGGCCGACCGTGTTAGCCGACGTGGTAAAAGTAAAACAGTGCAATTTCATTGTATTGTATTCTACTTTTACAACATCTTTCTACTCATATGCATTTTATAAAAAATGGTTTCAAATGCTTTTTAAAGACCAACTCGACCGATCCAAGGCAATGTGTTCCTTTAACAATAATATTAATAATGTTAATAAAAACCGGCCCCAGTGTATCATCTTTTGAATTAGGCGATAGGACAGACAGAGGTAGTTCTAGTTGCGATAACGTAGCGCTCGGCTCCGCCGTCGGGAGGAGAGGAGATCGCAACTAATATTTTAATAAGTCCTAAGAAAGAAGCTGCAGTCTCCGTATTATAAATGCCAGGCATGCCCGGATGAGTTTTCATTTTATTAACCCAGAACCCAGCCACCACCAGGGCCCAATTTCATAGCTGCCAAGCACAAACATTTGCTAATGATGAAATTTCTAAAATTTGCTAAGCATGTAAAAACAGGGGATAACTTCACCACCACTATTATTTCACAAATTTTTACTGAAAGGGATATCTCATTGAGGTAAATTATAGTTGTATTATTTCAAATCAAATGAAAAAGTGGTGGCGCCATACAGAAACTTTTCCAAAACAGGATTCCCAACCAAATTTTTGTGTTTACACTACAGGCTTTATGAAATTGGGCCCAGAAGACTTATTTGTATTAGATTGTCTTGGTACCCAACATCAAACTGTGTTCTATGAACGTTCAATGTGGGGCATTTAATTGTTGTACCCATTTTGATGTACACGTACTCCATATCAATAATTTTTTTAGAGAACCGTTGTTCACAATTATACTGCAGTAAACAAATGCTGGTAATGAATATAGAATTGTGCATAAACCATTGAGCAGCACATGCAGTTTGACCCGGAATATGTTTAAATAAAAAAAAAATAGAATGTACAGATCAGTGTTTCATTCAGAGTGAGTAGTGACTTGGTCTTCAAGGGATTTCACCTTACAAGTTCTAATACAAAACCTACTTAGTAATAATTATTTCATTATATTACTTTTACAAAGTTGCATCTGATAACGTTAAAATTACTAAAAATTATGCACTTCTTTTGTCATCATCTAGTAAACAGACCACACTTCAGACACTGTGGCCATTCTTCGCTTGATCTGAAAGAGACGAGAAGTAACCATGGAAACGCCCAGCACGAGTAATGCGAGCATCACATCTAGTGGCGGTCTGGCCGATGGATGGGCGTGGTTTCAGCAACTGCTTCTACTACCGTTAGTGGCCACAACATGCGCAGCTATATGGCTGCTGTTTATTACGTACTATCACTCCCGATGGTGGGGGTTTGTGCTTACCAAGATTGCCAATCACTTCATCAAAGAGGGACACATCCATATAGGTGAGTGTACTGAAAAGCATCCATGTTCTGCAGCATGGCTCTTCCACAGGGCTCTATGTTTAGTTTTTGAAAGGGCAAAGGCACCAAGGCATTCTCTCTGCAGTTAAGAGCACCTTTTATGAGAAAAATTGTAAATTTCTACTGGAGCATTTCAAGGGCACCAAGACAGTGACAAGGGGGCATGAAGGCATCCACCTCCATAGCCTCTGTGAAGTATCAGGCCTGCTTCCAATGCAAAACAGCCTAATTTGAAAAGTAACATTTTGAGAAAACCAAGTACAGAGAATGCTTTTTTTTAAATTGATAAAACATTTTTTATGTCTGATAGCATGTTTCACAGCTATAACACCATAATTCAAGTCGTAAATAAACAATTTAAAACAATTCTGGTGTCTCAATTTTTGTCAAGATGTAATGTAAATGAACACATCCAAGTCTGGGAGTCTTTTCTTGTTCATGGCAAGACTTTCTCCTTGGCCAACAAACTGTATTTAGGGCTGTAGAAACATTTTTCTAAGAATATTTGTTTCCTCCTCCCTACCTACTCCCCTTTTCAAGCTAATTACCCTCTTAAAAAAAAAAAGAGCATAATACAGAAAGAGAAACGAAAACTATTTTATATAATTTAATGTCGGTAATCCATTTATATTGTTGTTTCTCTGAGATACATGTAGAAATGTGTTTTTTAGTTGCAAGTTGTAAGTGTTTTTATTTTATTTTAAATTTTGTTTAATTTCAGGGTCAATTTCAGTCTCGTTGCTGTCTGGTAAGCTGATGTTCAGAGATGTTACATACATCACAGTGGATTATGCATGCAGGTAAGGATTACTCTTTTATCACGCTTCCACCATGTAGGTCATGTTCTCTGCACCCCATAACAGTGATGAATGCTAATATTCATCGCAAAAAAAAGGAACCAGACTATTTCTCCTTCCAGCCTTAGGCCGTGTCCGAAACGGCGACTTCGGCTACAGCTACGGCTAGATCGCCCGCGTCTGCCTATTCTTCAACACTGGTAGACGCGCTGATCTAGACGTAGCCGAAGTCGTCGTTTCGGACACGGCCTTAGTTTGGTTACAAGGATTTGATTTGGAGAAAATCAACATGGCGGCACCATGATAACAGTCTACATTGTCAACCCGAGTATGTCGGTGTCTGGATTTTGTTGGACCCCTAGGCCCTATAGGGCTCTGTGTTTAGTTTGCTTGTGAGGACACCCAAGTTCAGTTTGATTTTTTATCATTTTTGTGGGTGAACTAAACATTTGAATTGAAATTTATTCTTTCGGGGTTGAACAAATGGACTAGAGTGGGGACTCGAACCAATGACCTCCGGATTAGTATGCCGGCGCTCTACCAACTGAGCTATAGCAATCTCCCTATTTTGTCAATATCTTTGTTCGGGATCGCAGTCAGAAACTATTCTGTCGTTGTGGTTTATTACTTCATATCTGAAACCAAAGAAAGCGACTTCCTAATAAGGTGATCCCTGAACCGTTGCTTCCCAGATTGTATCCTAAACGGACAGACAGGAAATATTGATTTCATACTGACTCAGCAATAACAGATACATTGTAGGAAAGCAAATAATTAATCAATTCATCTGTATTACACTATTCGATTTTACTAAGGGAATCAATGTGTGGTGAAGAGGTTTTCAACTAACGGTTGAATCCAAACGAGGCCTGGTTCTTGATAATTTTACCGAGACAAAGTCGAGGTAAATTATCAAGAACCAGGCCTCGGCAGGTTTAAACCACTAGTTAAAAACCGATTCCACACACTTTGATTCCCATTCATAAATACCTTTTCGGTCAATAACATCATCACTTATTTGTCAAAAAGTAAAATAAATGCAAAAATTTTAATTGTTAAATGATTTCATTGAAGCAGTCAATATTTGTACACTATCAACCTCTCCCCATTACTCTTTACCAAGAAAGATTTTATGCTAATAAATATTTTAAGTAATTACTGCCTTTAACCAATCATTCAATATTTTGGTGATTTTCTCTCCTGTCTCCCACCTCTAACTTTGATCACAGGATTCAAGATGGTCTTCTGATTCTTCGATGGTGGAGGCAATACCTTCAAGTTGGTGACCAGGACAGTGAGTTTTAGTTTCAAACCGAGTTTACTCTTAGCAAATTTGTACTTGTCCTTAAAGCCATTCTACACTTTCGGCACAGAAAATAAAAAATTCACAGATTTACAAATAACTTACAGGGTTTACAGAAGGTAATGGTGAAAGACTTCTCTTGAAATAATATTCCATGAAATGCTTTACTTTTCAAGAAAACATTAAAACAATTATCAATTCTCGTTGTCGAGAATTACAGATTTATTTTAAACACATGGCATGACACGGCGAAACATGCGGAAACAAGGGTGGGTTTTCCCCGAAATGTTCTCCCGACTCCGATGACCGATTGAGCCTAAATTTTCACAGGTTTGTTATTTGTTATATCAGTTGTGATACACGAAGTGTGTGCCTTTGGACAATACTGTTTACAGAAAGTGTCCAATGGCTTTAAACTATGGTACGTGTTGTTAATTCAATAAAACAGGATTGTAGAGCTGACAAAATAGTCAAAGACAGTCATGACAGTGTTCATGTTTCCTGTGATTCACCAATTATATGGAATACAAAATCTGTAAAAACGTTTTGGGTGAAATCTCACAAACGCTTCCACCTTTTAAATGGTTAAAACAATCAAACAGTTCCAAAATCCAGAACACAGGGTTCTCTAACGCGTGCGTTTTCAAAATTGTACGATTACTCGTGACATACATGTACAACACTAATAGCGCAGTGTGGCCTTTTTGACTAGCAGTGGGATACTTTAAAGCAAAAGTGACTTTATTAGTGCGAGGTGCTATTGAAGCAAGGTCCTCGGAATGTTTTCTACTTGGAGTTTTATCTTTGTGTTTGCCTTTCATGCAGATTCTCAAGGGTTTGTGAACCGGGTGTACATCCTTCTTAACGGTGTGGAGTTTCATTGTTACAATGTCGCTAGTGTCTATAATGACATTGAGAAGTCCTTCCAGACAAGTAAGAGCACGACAGACTCTCAGGATTCTTCAGACTCCAGTGGTAAACTGTAAGTGACAAAGGAATTTTAGAATTCACAAGTCCCACTGAACGTTAGTTAGTTTAATACAGAATTGGTTTTGCTAGCAAAAACAGTGCTGTCAGTGTAAGCACTTTATGTAATCCACCCTTTACATAAACTGACAAACCTGTAGAAGTTTGAGAACGATCAGCCATCTGGGTCACGCGAGAATAGTGAAAAACCAATTCCAAGTTTTGCATTGCATCGATGGCAAAACAAAAATGAATAAAACGCTCCCTGAGTGATAAACTCAAAATTTCAGACAGAAATATTTCACTTGATGTTTTCAACTATCATCATCATTAGACTGTGTAGTTTTAATGTACATCTGTGATCTTCACCAATTTTGTTTCTTACCAATTCTGTAACGTTCCTTTAAAGGCAGTGGATACTATTGGTAATTACTCAAAATAATTATTAGCATAAAACCTTACTTGGTAACAAGTAATGGGGAGAGGTTGGCAGTAAAAACATTGTGAGAAACGGCTCCCTCTGAAGTGGAGTACTATTCGAGAAAGAAGTAATTTTCCACGAATTTGATTTCAAGACCTCAGATTTAGAAATTGAGGTCTCGAAATCAAGCATCTGAAAGCACACAACTTTGTGTGACAATGGTGTATTTTCTTTCATTATTATCTCCTGACTTTGACGACTGATTGAGCTCAAATTTTCACAGGTTTGTTATTTTATGCATAATGTTGAGATACAGCAATTGAGAAAACTGGTCTTTGACAATTACCAACAGTGTCCGCTGTCTTTAAAGCTGGCCATCTTTACGGAAGGTTATATTAGTTTTTGAATTTTGATTTATGGTCTTTTTGATCATCGCACGTATGAAGCTGCATATTTGTACGCTTTGTTAGGGCAAAAACGGCACCCTATGAGTAAATCGCAAATTTTTACTGGAGCATTTCAAGGGCATCAAGGCAGTGACCAAAGGAATGGAGACAATCGCCTCTGTTGCCTCCGTGAAGTATCCGGCTGGAAACTGTATACAAGGCCCTGACTGTTCTGAGCTAATTGTATTTTGATTTGAACCTTTAGGGGCAGGCCAGCTGCTTTGAACACCAGACCAACCGCCCTCGACTGGAGAGACTTCTTTGGCGTCATCAAGTTTGACATTCACACAGTAAGTTTTTTTCTGCTTTATTAAGGGGTTCTGTGTATGTTTGGTAATCACTCTTAAAATTAACAGCAATAACATTCTTAAGGTCAGTGATTCAAATGAACTAACATAATTTTGTTCAGACTTTGAGAAAGACTATGCTAGGGTTGAAAGACCAGGCCCATTGGTTTTTGTTTCCTTTTTAGCCTTAAAAAATATTTATAAAAAAGACATTTATAATGCAAAAATCCCATAAGCCATGTAAATATGTAACACATAAAGAGAACAATAAAATATACAATGATTGGAAGGTTCAATTACAAACAAGCAGATTACAAATAAGCAGCTTCAAACAAATGAGTTTTGAACAGAGAATTAAAACATGAAAGAAAAAACACCCTTGTCACATAAAGTCGTGTGCTTTCAGATGCTTGAGTTTGAGACCTCAAAGTTTAATTCTGAGGTCTCAAAATCAAATTCATGGAAAATTACTTCTTTCTCAAAAACTACATCACTTCAGAGTAAGCCGTTTCTCACAATGTTTTATACTATCAACCTCTCCCCATTACTCATTACCAAGTAAGGTTTTATGCTTACAATTCTTTTGAGTAATTTTACCAATAGTGTCCACTGCCTTTAAGGACACAAGTATCATTGCATTTTTAGCCTTTGAGAAAGACTGTCGATGGGCGGTTTGCAACAGCTTATTTTAGTTTCTAATACAACTAGGATTATAATTACAGGGTCGGATTGTCTTCGGTAACCAGTTCGTACCAAGTGTGTTGATTTTAAGCATCGAGGACGCCCACGGCTCGTACACAACCAATTCCCCGCTAGCTCCTTGGGATTTCTTCATGCATGAGATTTTGTGTGAAGCGGAACAATTCAAGTTGATCCTCGCACCAAGTCCGAAGTTTGATGGTCCCACAGATGAGTGAGTACTTATTAGCTTTTTGCTGAGGCCCTGTCGGACAAAGAGATGCTAAAATAATGTTAAGTAAATTTACCCATTTCGTTTCCCTTGTGGTTTATTACTTTATATTTGAATAAAGTCGCATCCCATTAAATTCGCTGCCTGCCTTCCCAGGTTGTATATTAAAGGGTGGCTGCAGTTTTTTTGTTTATTCATTTAAACGATTAATCATGACTTTTTATACCTGAAATATTTTTTATTAAATGCGCAAGTATTTTAAAAATGGTTTTCAAGAGATTAGGGGAACCCAGCCCGCCCCTAAAAGGGAGCCTTCATTTGCATAAACGTGACGTCATGTCGGTAACCCGAGCCGCCGGGCCCCCTTGCTGTGTGCATATAGCTTGTTTTGGTTCCTAGGCGCGTGTAGTTAGGGACCAGACTCTTTTTGCCGACGATTTGTTTGAATTCCCGACGTGACGTCGTTGGTAGGGGGGGGGCGGTAACAATCCACAAAAAGGGGGGCATGACTTATTCGCTTATTACGCAAGTCAGATATGTCGAGAATAAACAAAACACATTTCATTGATGTTCAATACATATATCAGAAATAAATGACAGCAAAATTAACTGTTTTATTTGAATTCACTGCAGCATCCCTTTAAACACACTGGACACCTTTGGTAGTTTTCAAAGACCAGTGTTCTCACTTGGTGTATCCCAGCATATGCATCAAATAAGAAACCTGTGAAAATTTGGGCTAAATTGGTCAATGTATTAGCAAGAGAATAATGAAAGAAAAAACAGCCTTGTTTATGTTGTGTGCTTTCAGATGCATAATGAAAGTATTGATTGCTTATCACACAGCGATGTAGGGTTACAAATCAAAAATACTATAATCTATCCCTGATAGTTTAGTGCCATGTAAAAGAAACAGTCTCATACTTCAACACTAGCTCCACATTTACACAGCACATGGGGACCTTACCGTGATAATATGCGCTTTGAAAGAATGGTTAGTTATTGTGATTATTACTTATAAATGTTGACTGTTGTTTTCTTGTAGGCCACCGCGGTACATGGGGGAAGGTTTTGTCGTGGTGCAGTCCAACACTCTATATCTGCATTACTCACAAGATGAAGCAGGTAAATAGCTAGTTGAAAAAAAATAAAGACCCCAAAGAATTGAAATTTTCTTAGCGAGGAGAACTTTACAAACGGACCTGCTGCCGATTTCAAGATTCGCTAGGATTAATCCTACATTGTATCTTGAGTTCGGACGAGTAACCCGTTCTAACTTAGGATGGGTTCAATGCGTCCTTTAACGTCTTTGGATACGGAACTGAACTCGTCCTAAGTCCTAAGATTAATCCTAAGTTAGGAAAATTTCGGTGAAATCGACAGCAGGACACCCGCTATCATCTTAAACAGATCCCATTTCTCCAGAGTTCGTTTGTTTGTTTTTTGTTTGTTTGTTTGTTTTATTTCCATTTGTACAACAACAAAATTACAGGACTAATGGTTACAAGTAAATAAATAAAGATATAAATACTAAGTTAGTACAAATGGGGGTAGCAACCAGAGGAGGTAACCCTCCTGTATTAGAGCACCCAAACTGCTCTAAAATAAATGCTTCACTGGTTCAAGAAATTACAAAGAAAGTTAAAGTATCCCTAAAAACGCACATATTTAGAGAATAAACACATACATGTATATTAAATAAAATTAAAGTATGAACTTAAAAAATTACACACAGTTAAGTTCTGTGCTCAATTTTATAGAGCACCATAACCAATGATAACAGGACAAAGGTGCTAGGCAAACCTAGCTGCGTAGCAAAATCTCGCAAGGCAGGAATTTGTTTGTTTTAATTTTAGTTTAGTTTTGTTATTCATCAAGCACAACGAAAATAGTACACAGTGAGCTACACAAAAAACTACAGAGACTAGTAAAAAGCAAAAAAAAGCAAAGATGTTGAATGAAATTAAAGGGGTTTGGTACTTTTTGTATGACACAAAATACACGCGTCTACAGATTAATATTTAACTTTTAACGGTTTTAATGATGGTAAAAAGCTTCCCTTTTTTTGAGAAATGAGTAAAACAATTTCACAAGAATAATTTTCATCAAATTTATTTTAGCATGTATGACAGTTTGACATGACTCTCCTTAAAGCCATTGGACCCTTTCGGTACAGAAAAAAACAAAAAGTTCACAGATTTACAAATAACTTACAGGGTTTACAGAAAGGAAGTGGTGAAAGACTTCTCTTGATATATTAGTCCATGAAATGCTTTACTTTTTGAGAAAACAGTAAAACAATATAAATTCTCGATAGCGAGAATTACAGATTTATTTTAAACACATGTCATGACACGGCGAAACGTGCTGATACAAGGATGGGTTTTCCTGTTATTTTCTCCCGACTCCGATGACCGATTGAGCCTAAATTTTCAAAGGTTTGTTATTTGATATAGAAGTTGTGAAACACGAAGTGTGGGCCTTGGACAATACTGTTTACCGAAAGGGTCCAATGGCTTTAAACATTGCTCTGTGATTTTCACTTTTTCTCTGAAAATTTGTAGACTCATGAGGCTTAAACTTCTACAGGTAAATTATGTTACATATGTACATACATCTTCACACACAGTGAGTAGCTGAGATTTATGTCATAGCCAAAAACTTGATCTACAAAGGGTATCAAAACCTCAGTGAGTTTGTTTCTTTAATTGTTATTTCAGGCTACGTCCCACTACGGAGCGATTGTGCTGCCGACGAACTGATCCCTCCATGCTGGGCGCTTGACGTCACGTGCGGTGCAGGAACAAATATAAGCTATGGGCCTTGGGCAGACAGACAGAGGTATATAAACTATAAGCCTCCCCTGACCTTAACGAGTGTAGCCCTATCCCGTCCTCGGTACCCAGACCCCAATCTCTTAGGTCGTGTGCCTTGGGTAGATAAACAGTCAGAGGTATAAACGATATATTCAATAAAGCCAACTAGTGAAAATTTCATTTCAAAAGGTAGTAGCGTTTTTGAGACAATTTTCGGAGCGGTTTTGTTCATGCAGGAAGAATAATCTGCAATCAGAATACACAATCTGAGTAGCGTTTCTGACAGAAACGTTTCTCAGATTTAAGATACAAACTGATATCTGTTTCCATTACCACATTACTTGAAATTTAAATGGTTCTCAAAATACTCAGTACTATCGAAAGCTGGTGTACTTCTAATTAAGTAAGTTTTTATTGCCATAACTTTGAAGAGTGATTACCAATTACATGTATATACCTTCCCTTCAATGAATGATGTTTCCTCCCTCCTTTCTTCGTCCACACTAGGGATGCACTGCAGAAGTTCTTCTTCCCACAGGCCTTCAAGACCCATGAGGTCACCCCCAAATCGAGGCCAGGCCAGAAGAGACAATTCACAACCTTTGAGTTTAGACTCAACACTGTTGCCGAGGCAACCATTGACATCCTCTTCAGTAAAGACAAGGTATTGTAACGTACTGCCAACGGGTCCTTGTTTGGTCTGCAGCCAGAAAACAAATGAACAAACAAACAAACAACCAAACAAACAAATAAACAAACAAACAAACAAACTCAAATTTATGGGATTGAGACATTGTATTGTGAGGTATCAATATATGTTTGGTTTGTGGTAACACCATGTGTTTATCTATCTGCCAGGTAGACTCAAATTTGTTCAATTTGAGACACATTGACTCACATGTATTTATTCTCCAAGAACAACAACTTATTCAATGCTCACTCACTGAACTCAACATTTGGTCTGTCTAACACAAATAAATCATGAACAACACAATGTTAGTGCATCTCATGGTTCCAATCAAGCTGGTGCAAAAAGAACAGTAAATCAATCTATTTACATGTATAGCCCATACTCCAGAAATTATTTTAGCATGTACAACAGACTTACCAGTCAAGATAATTTAATACCAGTACTGGTAAAATACATTGTACATTATTTGTGTGACTTTGTTTAGTCGTTTCTCAAAAACTACAGCACCTCAGCAAGTAATATTTTAAGGGAAGCTTTAAACCACCATTATCTTCAAACCGTGAACGTTTAATGTAACTCTATGGTCGTTGAGTTTTGGTCCTACATGAAGTACCCAAAACCCTTTAAATTTCATTTCCTATTTTAGGAGACCAACGCTGTCCATATTGACGTTGACAAGGCTTCATATGTGGAGGTCAGCATTCCACTACTGGTGGGGTCAGAAGGTTACCACACGAGGGTCACAGGTCAACTTCTGCACGTAGACTCCTCTACCAGCATGGAATACCGGTCACTGATTGAGAGTGAAACATTGCAGGTAAGGTTCAAGGACTTTTTACTTCAGAGGCTCTTGTTAGGGGTTTTAAAGCAAGCAAAGCACACTACACCCGCCATGGTGGGATTTTATAAAAAGTAAGGACTAGTCTTATCTCG